>NC_041399.2:123570088-123597588 GCF_900747795.2 Erpetoichthys calabaricus
ATGTGAGAAGCAATCTTGTGTCAAGTCAATACCGACCTTTTTTAGAGTCTGGCTCTATGACTTATTTGTCATAGCGAAGCAGACCCTTACTGGAAACTGGAGGCGTTTGAATTGGAATGGGAGGTCAGAGGGTATGAGAGGGATGTGAGGAATAAATACAGTCTCTCATGAGCCAGTTCCAGTGAAGACCGTTGCTTCAATGAGGTTCTTGTGCAGAGATTTGATCTGAAGTCTGGTGCCGTTACAAAGTCTTGGTGGTTGTACGTTTCTTAGTAACATAATTGGTGCGCCAACCTTCAGAAGTAGAGTATGCGGAGGCATGCCCAGAGGAATAAGAGTGTGAAGAAACTCTACTGAATAGTGCACCACATCCTCTAGTTCTACAACAGAGTCGACAGACTTTTATGTTTTTGTTTCAGAAGTTAGTTGGTGAAGTAAAATGGTGTTTATATGTGAAGTCATGTCATATTTTGGTGTTAGAATAGCTTCACTCCCTCAACCATGAGACGTCCTTTTCATGCAGATTTCGTAGGTTGGGGTAAACATTTAGTGCGCGGACAGCGACCATGCGGAAAAAAGAAGGGGGACCGGGAGTGGCCCTTGTGCGTCTCTGCCGTGAAATAAATCGTCTATTAACAGAAATAAGGAATGAAACCGCCAAAAGCAGAGGTCAGTTCCAAAAGTTCCTTACGGCATAATGGTGAGAACCGCCAAAAAAAAGACATTATTTTTGAAAGTTCGTTACGGGGCACGGCGTGAAATGAAGCAAACTTAGTGTTTGTAAGTACAGTGTAAAGGATGAGCATGGGAAATTTGAGCTTCCTACGTATATTGGAAGTCGCAAAAATAGTGAGGCGGGGTTTCCCCTATCTGTATGTACAGTGTAGGGGGTACACCCATTTTCCCCTCTTGGGTGTTGCAATAGGACATACCTTTTGTAAGTACACTGCAAGGAATGAGCACGCGAAATTTCGGCTTCCCACCTATATGGAAAGTGGGAGAATTAATGATGAGTCAATGAGGGCTTTGCCTTTTTTATACAGTATATATATATAGGATTATTTCTCTTTTTGCTATAGCTTTAAATACTTAACACGCTCTTGTTGTTTTCATATTTTGCCCTTACTCTGTGTATTTTGCTCACTTTGTTCTATCCTAAAAATGACAACTACAAACGAGCAGAGCAACCCCCAGTCTAACAACACCAAAAGCTGTAACTACTTTAACATCAGACCTACAAATTAGTAAATAATGGATTAAATAACCAGAACAGATGGTAAAGCAGATTGAAAATCAGGATGAAAATATTGTTAAAAAAATCCCCATACAGTATATTTGTGTAATTCCTACTTTGATCCCAATGCACAGAAACTGGGAAATAACAGCTCACTTAATTAGGCTAGAAGTCCATTTAAAACAGAAGTTGGTTGGAACAAAAACCTGCAGCCATAGTGGGTCCCCAGGACAGAATTTGGGAACCACTGGCCAAGGCAACCCACTTCAAAACACACCACAATCCAGTACCATTTTAAAAATAGAGGAATTTGTGACCCATTTTTGGTTGAGAAAGACTAGACTATTAGATTAAATATACAGCTGATTGTTGATGTTGACGGTTTGTCTTTCTGGTCACCTTCATTATTATTTTATTTTGCCCTTCTTTCTTTTGGCAAATACAACACATGGAATTACTGTCACAATGATAAATGATTTTAACTGATTGGTAATTTTGGATAAACGCAGCTACAATCAGGCCAAAGTTTTGCAGCTTTTAGTTCGCTTCATAGGATAATTCAAGCATCAGCGTGACGTTTGTTCAAGTAATTCACAGACAATTCTTCGAGTATACTGGTCATTTTTAGAAAAGAGTCCAGGAGGCATGATGTGCTGTGATGTAGTAGTAAGTGATTGGGTGTGAGTGCCTCCAAATCATTTGGGACATTTTGATACCTTTTTTGAGGAGTCCGTTATTGATGATTGACTCCACTTCACACATTACTGTTTGGAGACTTTTATCATTGAGTGCTTGTTGGTTAAGTATTGAGTTTAGAATCTTTCTTATGGTTCTGATTTGTGGATTGAAAACAGCACTAACAGGATTTCAAAAGATTTCTGGTCTCAGAATTAATTTGAGTAAAAGTGTGCTCTTTCCAGTGAACTCTCAAGCACACAGTATTAGAATGGACTTCTTCCCTTTTATCATCGCAGATCAGTTTAAATACCTAGGGGTAAACATCACAAGTAAACATAAAGCTCTTTATCAACAGAATTTTGCTGTCTGTATGGAAAAAATTAAGCAAGACTTGCATAGATGGTCTATCCTCCATCTCACTTTAGCTGGAAGAATTAACACTGTCAAGAAACATTCCAATATACTGTACATCAATAAATTTTTTAATAGGTTAGATTCAATCATAACCTCATTTATTTAGAATTCAAAACATCCACTTATCCCAAGGGTGACCCTACAAAGACCTAAGCAGAAGGTGGCATGGCTCTCCCTAACTGTCAATTTTATTAGTGGGCAGCAAATGTGCAAGCTATAAATACCTGGACATTGAACAAATAAATGAACATACACAGACTTGGTCCACAATAAAAATAAAATCCTGCACTACTTCTTTATATTCCTTGCTTTGTACCCCAATAAGTACAAGTTGTCGCCAATATACTAACGACCTAATTGTGCTTTTCACTCAGAATATGGAACCGATGTAGGAAGTACATCAAGATAGAGAAGCATAAAGTCACAAGTAGACTGCAGAGCTTCCTCTGTTTGAGTGAAGTTTTTATGCATGCTATTACTTTATAGCCACTTGATAAAAACAATAAATAAAACCTTATTGTTTTCATTTTTTTGTCTTTTGTTTAACTGGCCAATACCGTAGAGAGTTGGTTTCCTAGCCAGTAGTTCTGTGGTTAAATGACATATATGTTGCCTTCCTTTAATCAACATGGAAAATACATTAGCATATTAAATACAGAGGAGTCGGAAGTACCAGAAACTAAGGAGTCGGAGTCAAAGAATTTATCTACCGACTCCACAGCCCTGCTTGTAAAGGTTATCATTTTTTTTTATTTAGTTTTATTCTCTGAGTCACGTTCACGCTCGCCCCAATCTGACACTGCTGTTTTCAAATAAAGACTTGCTATAACAGAGGTGAACTCAGATTGGAGATAGAGAAAAGAAGCCCTCCCTACAAGAAACGTTCACTGACATTTAAGAACAATGCAGCTGCACCAGCGTAAAGGTGAAAGATGGCACCGTTTCGATGCAGGATGAGGTTCAGCATCATCCTGCCAGTCAGGCTTCCCCACACCTGTCCTTCAGCGAAACAGCATGGCTTACAGAGCTCGCCAGTGTATCGTGCAAACTCCTGTTTGTGATAGTCTTTACATAGGAAACATTTATATGTTACTTATATAAAAGCCAGATCGAATGTTATTTACCTTGATTTATTTACTTATCTTCCTTGTTTGATTGACAAGGGCATGCTCACAAATTACACGTGTAATGCTGTGAAAAATGCCTGCTGACATTTCAGTACGTGAGCAATGGCATGAGAATGCTGTTAGACTTATTTTTTGGGCACATACACCGTCCACATCTAAACACTAGCGTGGAGAGTCACTCGCATACTGAAGAGTCTATAGCTGCAGATGGAATCTCCAAGCAGCTGTTGTTGCGGCTCTGCCTTTATCCAGAAACGGTTTCAAATGTTATGACCTTAGTCTCGGAAAGTCTTTCTCCTGTGGGGCAACTGGGATCTTTTCCTAAATAAGATCAACCACAGTAGCATAGGGTGCGACAGGAGCTTTCACCTGCAGTTGAAGTCACTTCAGTACACATGTACTGCATCAGCGTACCTGTGTCAGTCAAACACAGGAAGCTCTGCAGTTTACTTGTGACTTTGTGCTGTAGGAAGATAAGTAAATAAATCAAGGTAAATAACATTCGATCTGGCTTTTATATAAGTAACATATAAATGTGTCCTATGTTTAGACTCTGACAAAACATAATTACAAACAGGAGTTTTCACGATACGTTGGCGAACTCTGTAAGCTATGCTGTTTCGTTGAAGGACAGATGTGGGGCAGACTGACTAGCAGGATGACGCCGGACCTCGTCTTGTATCGAAATGGTGCCATCTTTCGCCTTTACGCTTGGTGTAGCTGTGTTGTTCTTACCTCAGCAGTTCTTACCACTGTACTACCAAAGAAGTCACGACAATGAGCCACACTAACCTGATTTCTTTTTCTTCAGTCATATTCTTGAATAAAAGCGCACTTGTTCTGTTATACTTGTACGTTTTGTGAAAGTGCTTATTTGACATTTGGACTTCAGTCTTCACACATTATACGCTTCATGTCAAAATTTTGTTGTTAGTACTAAAACATGAAAAAAGTTTGTCATAGGTATGTGTTTAACATTTCTGTCATGTTACACTTAAATAAATCTGTAGACACGGAACACACATGAAATGCATGTGTTCCAAATAACAATATATTTTTTAGTCTATACAGCTCTAGGTACCTGACTCCGTGATAAACAGACTTGAGCTGGTAGAGGTTTTTGTAGTTTCTTCTTCAAAGCCTGGCAGGATCTAATCAATAACATTTTAGAATAAGCATTTAAATTGAGGAAGCAGATTCTCTTCCCGTTTGTTTGTTTGTTTGTTTATTCCAAGCTGTGTGCATTCTGTATGTGTACAGCTCTGATTTTTAGACAAGTGAAATTTACTCCATACCTCTTGACTAGACTTTGTCCTCTTTTAACTTGAAAAGGACCAAAATAATCAATTCCAGCACTGGAGAATGGTGGTTGGTCAGGTAACAAACGATCTTCTGGCAAATCTGCCATTTTTTTGTTCACCTGCTTTCACGTTATAACTTCTGCATGTTGCACACTTTGAAATGATTTTCCTGATAGTTGAATTTGTTTGAGATATCCAATATTTCTGGCGTAACTGTGCGAGTATGTAATTGCACCCACAATGTCCAATTTCTTTATGAATGTTCTGCAATACAAGAGAAGCAATGTGTTAATGTTTGTGGAGAATTGCAGGATGTTTAGATTCTTCTGGCATTGCAGCTTTGTTGAGTCTGCCTCCAACTCTTAGTATTTCATCTTTTGTGATCGGGTCCAAATTAAAGATATGACTGTTCTTTTTTACACAAACATTTTTCTGTAAAGCTTTGAATTCTTCTGGAAATTCATATAGTTGACCGAGTTGGATAAGCTCTGTTTATCATTTGTTATGTGATGAGTGTTTTTTGTTCTTCTGGGTTACTGTCAGGTTAACTGACTTCTAGTTGAAATGTCCTTGTTTAATTTTTTAAGTGCAGCAGTTTGCCTTTAAACTTGAGGAACAAAGTTGCTGCTTTCTTTAGGTGTAGCCACTACACTTGTCATGTTAATTGTGCAGATTTTAATGAATGAAAAGATCACCGGCAGCATTTGCTCAGGAATACACCGTCCTACTCATGGCTGTGGAAATAGAAGTGTCAGTGTGCCAAATTTACAGTATGTGAAAATAAACTCCGGTCACGGCTCTGTGCAAAAAGCAGTCTCATCAACTAATATTGCATTGTTTAATTCGAGACCTCTTAATGGCAAAGCATTGGTGCTGTCAGAATTCATCATTGACACCAAACTTGATATGCTGTGCTTAACGGAGACTTGGCAAAAACCAAATGAATGTACGTCTCTCACGGAGGCGACACCACCTGGTTACACTTTCCTCACAGAGCCTCGTAGCTCTAGACAAGGTGGAGTACTTGCAGTATTGTCAGAGTGGAGTTAAACATCAAAAGAATCCCAACTGACTGTCCATTGTCTTTTGAGTGTCTGGCTCTTAAACTAATAACGGAATTTGTTCCTGTCTTACTCATTGTTCTTTATCGTCCTCCAAAATACAATGCATCCTTCTTATCTGATCTGACTGAACTATTAACCCACTTAAGTTCCTTTTCCTAGAGAGTCATTCTTCTTAGTGATTTCAACATCCATATTGACATCCCCACATCTAAACTGAGAAATGAATTCCTATCCTTACTGGACTGTTTTGACTTGACACAACATGTTGATTTCCCCACTCACTCTAGTGGTCATATATTGGATCTGATTTGTACATCTGGATTATCTATTCCCAACACTTACAGCACTGATTTGGGACTGTTTCCTTAGGAGGCACTAGCTCTCCGGAAATGTGTTCTTTTGAAATTGCGGCATGTTAAGTAACCGAAAAATATAGAGATATGATATTAAAAGGCGATCTCCCTCTCATAGTGCTACGGCGGTACAAAATCACATCAGAGAAAAAGATATACTTTAGCTTTCTTTACTGATGACTTTATTTGGCATTACAGAACGGGAAGCTTATGACAAATTTTTATCAAGGTGGGATCTTGATCTATGCAGTCTGCCATCTTTCGTTCGCTGCGCTGAAAGGATTTTCCGGATGGATGACATAATCTTCCGTCCATCAGCTTCAAAGTGTATTGGCAGCAGTTCAAGCCTTATATACTGGTTTCTCCACGTGCAGGCTTTCTCTCTGGTCTCCAAACAAGGACAGGAAAGGACTCAACCCCACCTCCAAAAATACAGGAATAGCACAATGCCTACTTGCAGTTGTCTCATTCTCCAAACAAGGAAAGAAGATTTTGTGCTGATAGAGGACAGATGTATACTATTCTGTCTTTAGGCTGACTATACATTCCTGCAGCTGTCTTTGGCTATCTAGTCCTATGCTTGGCTTGGCAATTCTAAATGCTGAGCCCCTTTTTACTAAATCTGGCTCAACTATGAATGTACAAAGAAAAGCAAAACAGAGTTTAAAATGTCTGCACAGAGACAGTGACATTAAACTTAATGTTATAACAAACTTATTATAAGAAACCACCCTTTGTCACTGGATCTGTGACAAAAACAGTACTTGAAAGTCATATCCACAAAGCAAAAGGTACTCGATCCCCCTTCACAATGTAGACATTTCAAGATCATTTGTGGAAATGTGAGATGTAGTACCACTATAGCTTCTGTACCATTCATCTAATACCAGCGTAAATATTAACAATGACAAGTTACAGTACATTTGGACAAACAGTTACATTTAACATGGTGTTACTAAATAGTGATCATTATATCTCATCAGTGGTGTAGATGGAGATCTCCTGTTATGTCTTACATAATCAGTGTTGTATCTAAATACCACTGAACCCATGCAGTTGGTATCATAGCATCAGATTATATTATAATTCTATATAGCATCTTGATGGATTTCACTCTTCTTTGGCACTCATAACATTTCTAAATTCAGTATGTTGCTATATGTACCCCACCCTTTGGTGTCTGATCCCTTTTATGAGTTATAATAGTTGTAACATAACTCAGATGCTGTTCTAGATCTATTGCTATGATTATTAATTGTTCTTAACTAGTATTATTGCATAATTGTACATTATTTATATCCTTCGCAATTTCACTATCGGATGTTCTATTCCCTTTCAGTTTACAATTTAACATCATTGGTGGTAAATCATGTATATCCTCATACCTTTGAGCCCCTCTTATAACATTTTCAAGTATATTCCTAAACTTTCTATAAATACCTTGTCCAACCCAATGGTTTGTAGACAAAGTCTTTTGCTTGGTGGCTTTGCAGATTTTTCTGTACAAACGTGTGACTGCTTCAGGAAACTAAAGTCTTTGCCATTTACTGGAACAGAAAGTTAAACAGTCCTGTTGCCATTAGAGAGCTCATGAGATGCACACATGGTGACTGTCCATTTTAGCAGAGGAACACTTCCCTCTAGGCTTGCACTGGATTCAGCATTCATTCATAGGAGCCTTCAACAGCTGTCCTCTCACTTCAGTGGCATGTTCACAGCCTGTTTCTGTTAGAGTCCATAAAAACTTTGTTTTTTGCAGCACAAATGTCTGCCCATATCATGGCTTCAGATTTACTCAGCTGGACTTACAATTTTTCTTTGATTCTGCACTTCTTCCATTCTGGAAAAGCAAGTCGTTTCTTCACCAGCTATTATCAGGTATGTGCAGCAGATCAAGAATCATTAGTGCAGTATAGTCTCTTTAAATCTGCATTTGTAGTACACGACCTTATCTTCATTGATAAAACTTTACCACTGACTTGAAGAGGGCCTTGGCCACCACTAAATTGAGTGGCCAAAACTAAAATACTTGCTAGGCTAAATAAAGAAGGGTGAAAGGGTAGAGCAAATACATAACATAAAACAATTATTTATCAATCATATGTATACTACAATGCAGCACTATTAATGACAATTCTAGACTCACAGTTCTCAGTCTCATATCATAAATAACATATAAATTAAATACGGCAAATTATGACATTTAAACTAGGCTAATGAAAATGTTTCTTCAGTAGGATAATACACTAAACAAAATTAACACCTTGCATCAGTTATATATCACAGATGTCTTAAATTATAACAAGATGTGACATATTTGAACTTGAGTGTTTTCATTGAACAAAAATCCTATAATATCTATACCATATAACAAACTGTAGCTTATCTGATCAAGAGACAAATCTTTTAAATGTCTTTAAGGTATTACAATAGCACAGTGTATATAGACTAATGGTTCTAATGTATAACTGAACAATCCATTCAGCTATGTGCATTATAACTGAGCATTAACCTTAATACATTGATGTAATAAAAAATCTTCATAAAATTAATCACTTACAGATGCAAATCAATACATGCATTCAATTCTAATACATTTCGTAATTACTGAAGTGATAATAATAATCATTTGCTATACATCAAAATATGTAAACCCTCTATACTGTTTTTTATATGAAGACTAGAGAAAGAAATTAGTCTAGTTTATATATGGCAACATTTAACTTTTTTTGCATTTTTTCATTTAAACATTTTTATTATACAGGAAGTTATACCCTTACACTTGCACTAATCAGCATGCAAGGAAATAATTCCAATAACTGCTGTTCATTAATTTATGAATGATAATCAAACATTCACCACCCTTTGATCAGATTATTTCTAATTTCTCTGCCCAAACTTGCTGTTAAGCTATTTCTTGCAGCTTGTATAGAAAAAATAGTTTGTGTGTTTCATCCATTAGCCACAGGTTTTGCTGAATCTGTAGAAAAAGAACATCTATAGTTCTGAAGTTATATAAATAACTTTATGCTTATAAAACTTTATTCAGATTTTAAAAAATTTTAAATTCTTAACTCTTTAACTGACTATGCGAATGGTTTTCTTTTTGCCTTGCAAGGTCATAGGTCAGTTATTTTAGCACTGCATCTGCTTGTAGGCTTCAGAAACATTCCAGGCTTCACTACCTAAGCACAGTCTGCATTACAAATATTGTTATGATCATTTTTTTCTTTTGCAGATATTCACATGTATTACTAGTACAATTAAATTTGAATATGATCCCCTATTACTATAACAATTATGTTATTATGTTATTTTATTATTATATGGGACGTCTCCCATCTTTTAGGGTTTTACTTAACATTCTTAATTGGTCAGCTGACAAACACAGAAACACAGACTTACAAATGACATAAAGAGCATCTGCCACCTCAGACTCTGAATAAGAATAATTAATCTTCTTTTATTTTTTCCTTTGCTAGATTCTATTCCACTTCATGCCCAAGCAGATTACTTGGCTAAGGCAGAAGTTCTTTAAACAACATTCAGCACACTGGAGAAAGCAACTGTTCACAAACAATCAAGTCTTCACTTGTTTCAGTCCTTTCAACATACAGTATTTGGCAATTGCTTCATTCTTTCAAATATCTTCACATATTCTCATACTCACGTTCTCTTTTACAATTGCATTTCATTCACAGAATTAAGTTTTCTTTCAATTGTATTTCATTCACAAAGATCTCTATCACATGTGCTATAAACTCACTTGAGGTTGTGCTTTTGTTTATTTATAAGGTTTCACTGTGCAATGCACTTAAAAGCGTCTTTTCCTTCATGCTTATTATTACAATCAAACAACTTCTCAGGCTGCAAGCTGGTATCACTTTCATTAAATTAGGAGTACATCTTACCTTAGTTTCATACGCGCTAGTCTCCAGATTATGAAAAGTCCGTGGCAAAACCGGGTTCAACGACAATCAATGAAAACTTATTTCCGTGGCGATCCTGGTTTCAGCGACAATTAAGGAAAATCCACTCATTGGGAAATCACGCAGCACAATTCCACAACAAGATAACATTCCCATCAAAAGTTATGCGGTCACAAAGAATATCCTGACTTAACAAGGAAAAAAAAAACATGCTTGAACCCTTATAGTTCCAAAAATGCACAACCTCCATTCACGCACATTCTGCTTATCGCAAGAACTTGCCTCCCTTCTCATTTAGTATTATTAAAAGAGCATTTTTCCTTTAAACTTGATCAGGGTTTGAAAGGAAAAATGTTTTGCACGTTTACAAGCTTTAAACAAAGGTGGAGACATTCTATTTGCGTTAACCCAATTACACATATCGATAATTATTTTTCTTTGTCATGTGAGAAACTGTCTCATTTTTCAATCCACACTTATCCAATTAATACCTTCTTAAAAGTATGGCCAGTACTTACAGGAAGGTCATGGAGGCATGTTTCTCATTGCAAAGTTTAAAAAAACCAAATGTATTTATTCTTTTTTCCAATTTTAAGTTAGAGCTCTTTTGCATTACAGTTTCTTTTTAAACATTAACTTATAACGTAGGTTCGTAATTTAAGCTATATTTATAAGACGATTTCAATAATTTCTGTGTGTTTAAGCACACGGCATGATTCTTTAGCAGTACAATATAGGTGGGGGTTGCTAAAACTTTTAACCTTTAATCTTTAAGGCAAAGTGATAGGGACAGCTCACTGACTGCGTTTTAACAGGTGGATGAACCGTGTACATTGGATTTCTGGCCATACTTTTAAGAAGGTATTAATTGGATAAGTGTGGATTGAAAAATGAGACAGTTTCTCACATGACAAAGAAAGATAATTATCGATATGTGTAATTGGGTTAACGCAAATAGAATGTTGTAGGGCTGTCTTGGTTGACACGTCTCTACAACATCGCATGGACATCAGGGACAGTGCCTCTGGATTGGCAGACCGGGGTGGTGGTCCCCCCCTTTAAGAAGGGGGACCGGAGGGTGTGTTCCAACTACAGAGGGATTCACACTCCTCAGCCTATCTGGAAAAGTCTATTCGAGGGTTCTGGAGAGGAGGGTCCGTTGGATAGTCGAACCTCGGATTCAGGAGGAACAGTGTGGTTTTCGTCCTGGTCGCGGAACAGTGGACCAGCTCTACACCCTTAGCAGGGTCCTGGACGGTGCATGGGAGTTCGCCCAACCAGTCTACATGTGTTTTGTGGACTTGGAAAAGGCGTTCGACCGTGTCCCTCGGGGAATCATGTGGGGGGTGCTCCGAGAGTATGGAGTACCGGACCCCCTGATAAGGGCGGTTCGGTCCCTGTACAACCGGTGTCAGAGCTTGGTCCGCATTGCCGGCAGTAAGTCGAACCCGTTTCCAGTGAGAGTTGGACTCCGCCAGGGCTGCCCATTGTCACCGATTCTGTTCATAACTTTTATGGACAGAATTTCTAGGCGCAGCCAGGGTGTTGAGGGGGTCCGGTTTGGTGGACTCAGGTTTGGGTCACTGCTTTTTGCAGATGATGTTGTCCTGTTTGCTTCATCAGGCCGTGATCTTCAGCTCTCTCTGGATCGGTTCGCAGCTGAGTGTGAAGCGGCTGGGATGGGAATCAGCACCTCCAAATCCGAGACCATGGTCCTCAGCCGGAAAAGGGTGGAGTGCCCTCTCAGGGTTGGGAGCGAGATCCTGCCTCAAGTGGAGGAGTTCAAGTATCTTGGGGTCTTGTTCACGAGTGAGGGAAGAATGGAGCATGAGATCGACAGGCGGATCGGTGCGGCATCCGCAGTGATGCGGGTTCTGCATCGGTCTGTCGTGGTGAAAAAGGAGCTGAGCCATAAGGCAAAGCTCTCAATTTACCGACCGATCTATGTTCCTACGCTCACCTATGGTCATGAGCTATGGGTAGTGACCGAAAGAACGAGATCGCGAATACAAGCGGCTGAAATGGATTTCCTCCGCAGGGTGTCTGGGCTCTCCCTTAAAGATAGGGTGAGAAGCTCAGTCATCCGGGAGGGGCTCAGAGTAGAGCCGCTGCTCCTCCGCATCGAGAAGAGTCAGATGAGGTGGCTCGGGCATCTGATCAGGATGCCTCCTGGACGCCTCCCTGGTGAGGTGTTCCGGGCACGTCCAACCGGGAGGAGGCCCCGGGGAAGACCCAGGACATGCTGGAGGGACTATTTCTCCCGGCTGGCCTGGGAACGCCTCGGGATTCTCCCGGAAGAGCTAGAAGAAGTGGCCGGGGAGAGGGAAGTCTGGGCATCTCTGCTCAAGTTGCTGCCCCCGCGACCCGACCTCGGATAAGCGGAAGAGGATGGATGGATATATATATATACAGTAATCCCTCACCTATCGTGGGGGTTACGTTCCAGAGCCCCCCGCGATAGGTGAAAATCCGCGAAGTAGCGACCTATATTTATTTTATTATTTATACATATTTTAAGGCTTTATAAACCCTTCCCACACTCTTATAAACCTTTCTCACTCTCTTGTTAACCTTTCCCATGCTCTTATAAACACTTCCTATGCTCTTAAACACTTTCTACATTCTTAAACACCTCAGACCAACACTGCACACTGCACGCAGCGATCAGACGTCAATGTGTCTGCACTCGCTTTGTGAAGGGGGGCAGCTGAACTCACTCTGAGCAGAAATGGACTTTGTGCTGCTTCTGCCAAAATGCCTGCTTGTCGCTCTGCTCGAGGAGTGTGTGTGTGTGTGTGTGTGTGTGTGTGTGTGGGTGTGTGAGAGCTGAAAGCACCTTCGCTCAAACCCCCCCTCCCCGGAAGCGCAGTACGCTCCTGCCACTTCGCATTGTCAAGGGGGTGGGGAGCTGAATGAACGCTAAGGAGAAGTGGACTTTGTGCTGGCTTTGTGCTGCTTGTCCTCTGCGTGTCAATAATTTAAAAACCTGTACATCACCAATTTTCCTGTCTCACTGTCTTGTCTTGCGTGAAGTTAAAATGTTTTATAATAGTGAGATGTTACTCATATCCTTAGCCCGACATCCACATATCATATGTGTTAACAAAGTGTGTTTTATAAGTTTGCATGTGTTTAAAGCATGTGGGATGGGTATTTTAAGGCTTAAACTATAAAAATGTTTATTTATATGGTCTTTCTATATCGCAGATTTTCTCCTGTTGCTGATGGGTCTGGAACATAACTTCCGCGAAGTCGTGAATCCGCGAAAAGTGAACCGCGAAGTAGCGAGGGATTACTGTATATATATATATATATATATATATATATATATATATATATATATATATATATATATATATATATATATATATTACATTATAAATAATATACGGTTATTAATTTAGCCACAATCCTGCCAACTACGCCAATTTTGTTTCCTTAGGAGGCACTAGCTCTCTGGAAATGTGTTATTTTGAAATTGCGCCGTGTTAAGTAACCGAAAAATATAGAGATATGATATTAAAAGGCGATATCCCTCCCATACTTTAGCTTTCTTTACTGACGACTTTATATGGCATTACAGAACGGAAAGCTTATGACAAACTTTTATCAAGGTGGGATCTTGATCTATGCAGTCTGTCATCTTTCGTTCGCTGTGCTGAAAGGATTTTCCGGACGGATGACGTAATCTTCCGTCCATCAGCTTCAAAATGTATTGGCAGCAGTTCAAGCCTTATATACTGGTTTCTCCACGTGCAGGCTTTCTCTCTGGTCTCCAAACAAGGACAGGATAGGATTCAACCCCACCTCCAAAAATACAGGAATAGCACAATGCCTACTTGCAGTTGTGTCATTCTCCAAACAAGGAACGAAGATTTTGTGCTGAAAGAGGACAGATGTATACTATTCTGTCTTTAGGCTAACTATACATTCCTGCAGCTGTCTTTGGCTATCTAGTCCTATGCTTGGCTTGGCAATTCTAAATGCTGAGCCCCTTTTTACTAAATCTGGCTCAGCTATGCATGTACAAAGAAAAGCAAAACAGAGTTTAAAATGTCTGCATAGGCAGTGACATTAAACTTATTATACCAAACTTATTATAACAGGGACTCTCTGACCATAAAGCAGTACTTTTCATTGTCTCATTATCTCTACCTCCTCTTACCTGTAAACAACAAATTTCTTACAAAAACCTTAAAAATATCTGTCCCTCTATCCTTTCTGGATCCATTTCTGATCTTTTACTGTCTTCAGCTATTCCATCAACACTAGATAGTCTTGCTGACCACTATAACACAGCCTTTCATTCAGCATTAGATTAAACAGCTCCTTTAAAACATAAGGAGGTTTCCTTTAAGCGTTCGGCTCCTTGGTATAATTCAGAATTGCGATCTATAAAAGCAGCTGGCCGACACCTTGAGAGAATGTCACGTAAGTCTAACCTCACTGTGCACATCCAGGCTTTCTCTGACCACCAAAGAGCTTACAGAGAAGCACCAACTGCTGCCAAGAACACCCATTATGGCAGAATAATAGAAAGTGGCTATGATAACCCAAGGGTTTTGTTCTCTGTAGTTAATAAACTACTTCAAACCCGTATCTGGCCCAACTACCTCTTCTACTGAAGTCTGTGAGAAATTCCTCCACTTTTTCCATAACAGAATTAAAGATCTAAATAATTCAACTAACCTAAATACATCATCTGTTTATATCTCTCCCTGTTTACCCACTCCATCCAGCTCCTTCTCAAAGTTCTCACCAGTCACATCTGCTTTTGTTAATGACCTGCTTTGTAAGATGAGGCTGACTACTTGTGTACTGGGCCCCATCCCCACCACACTACTTAAATCCTGCCTTCATGCCATAATCTCGACTATTACAACAATAATAAACTCATCCCTTGACATTGACTTTGTGCCGCTCACTTTTAAAATCGCTTCTGTAACCCCAATGTTAAAGTCTGGTCTTGATGCTGACAATCTTAACTATTTTCGGCCTATTTCCCACTTACCTTTTCTGCCAAAAATTTTTGAGCCTGTTGTAGCTTCCCAACTCACCAACTGCTTAACTTCTAATAATTTGATGGAATCCTGTCAGTCTGGTTTCAGAGCACAGCACAGCTGTGAAACTGCTCTGCTACGGGTAACCAATGATTTGCTTTAGCCCAGCAGACTCTGGACAAGCCAGCATATTCTGTTAGACCTCAGTGCAGCATTTGACACTGTCAAACATGAGATTCTGCTGTCCAGAATGGAGAACATGCTGGGTATCTCTGGCACTGCCCTCCTCACAGCCCCAGTCATACAAGAAGTTCCAAAGGGCTCTGTCCTCAGTCCTCTGCTTTTCTGTATTTATATGCTCCCCTCAGCCATATTATTTGTAGCTTTGAACTGAGTTACCATTTTTTTGCAGATGATACTCAACTCTATTTGAATGTTAAAAGTGGAACTTCATCAGAGCTTTCTCAGCTCACAACTTGCCTCAGTGAAATTAAAACCTGGATGGAGCAGGACTCTTTAAAATTAAATTACAACAACACTGAACTCCTGCAAATTGGGACTAAAGTGCAACTGAATAAAATGAGCTCCTTCCCAGTCAATCTTGGCGGTGATCTCATCAGACCTAACTCTACTGCAAAGAATCTTGGTGTCATTTTTGATTTCTCCCTTTCTTATTCCGCCTACATAAATCACATAAAGAAACATTCTTACTTTCACCTCCGTAACATATATCACGTGTTTGCTCCTTCCTCTCCTTTTCTAATGCTGAGAAACTTGTCCATGCTTTTATCACATCCCGCATTGATTATTGTAATTCCCTACTGGCAGGTGCCCTTTCTAATCTTATATCACAGCTCCAGCTTATTCAAAACTCGAGTGCAAGAGTCCTTACACGGACCAGCAGCAGTGAGCACGTAACACCCATCCTGCTGCGCTTTCACTGGCTCCCTGTGTCTTACAGAATTGAATATAAAATTCTACTAATAACCTACAAAGCCTTAAACGACCTTGCGCCAAACTACAACAGTGACCTTCTCCATCACTATGTGCCTGTCCGCCCACTGAGGTCCTCTGATTCTGGCAATCTTGTTGTGCCCCACACTAATCTACACTCCATGGGTGACAGGGCCTTCAGCTGTATTGCACCCAGACTCTGGAATGACCTACTGAAATTAATTAGATCAGCTGACTCCATGAATTCTTTTAAAAAACAGCTCAAAACTCATCTGTTCAAGAAGGCTTTTAGCTCTACCTGACTTTATTACCCTTCTTTCAGTTTATGTCTATGTCAAGATGCTCATGTAACCTGTGTGCATGTGCTAGGCCATCAATTATGTTGTCTGTTAGGCATTTCTCTGAATTTACTATTTACTCTTCTTTATTTATTTATCTGGTTTAGTACAATGCTATACTCTGCCATTCTTTCTTAAATTCTGTGAAGTGCCTTGAGCATGGGAAAGGTGTCTATATAAATAAGATGCATTATTATTATTATTATGCCCCACGAGTTGGACGTGCGATGAATGAGAAAGAAGATTTCTGAAGTGAGTTGGATGAAGTGATGGACAGTGTATGCCAGGGACAGAAAGTGGTGAGTGGAGCAGATTTCAATGAACATGTTGGTGAAGGGAGCAGAGGAGGTGAAGATGTCAAGGAAAAGAATGAAGAAGGTCAGATTATACTGGATTTTGCCAAAAGGATGGACGTGGCTGTGGTGAATATGTATCTTAAGATGAGGGAGGAACATAGGGTGGCGTACAAGAGTGGTGGAAGATGCACACAGGTAGATTTATATCCTATGCAGAAGGGTCAATTTGAAGGAAATTGAAGACTGCAAAGTGGTGGCAGGAGAAAGTATAGTTAGGCAGCATAGGATGGTGGTCTGTAGGATGAATTTGGAGATCAAGAAGAGCAGAGGAGTGAGGGCAGAGCCAAGGATCAAATGGTGGGAGTTGAAAAAGGAAGACTGCAAGGTTGAGTTCAGGGAGGAAGTACGACAGGCACTGGGTGGCAGTGAAGAGTTGCCAGACAGCTGGGCAACTATAGCAGATGTAGTAAGAGTGACAGCAAGAAGAGTGCTTGGTGTGACATCTAGACAGAGGAAGGATGAAAAGGAAACCTGGTGGTGAAATGGGGAAGTACAGGAGAGTATACAGAGAAAAAGGATGGTGAAGAAGAAGTGGGATAGTCACAGAGATGCAGAAAGTAGACAAGAGTACAAGGAGATAAGGCGTAAGGTCAAGAAAGAGGTGGTGAAGGGTAAAAAAAAGGTGTAGGATGAATTGTATGACAGGCCGGACTCTTAGGAAGGAGAAGAGGACCCTTACCGATTGGCTAGACAGAGGGACCAAGCTGGGAAAGATGTGTAGCAGGTTAGGGTGATAAAGGATAAAGATGGAAACATATTCACAAGTGAGGAGGGTGTGTTGAACTGATGGAAGGAGTACTTTGAAAGGCTGATGAATGAAGAGAATGAGAGAGAGAAGGTTGAATGATATGGAGATAGTGAATCAGGAATGGATTAGCAAGGAGGAAATAAGGACAACTATGAAGAATGTTAAGGCCATTGGTTCAGATGATCTGTGGAAGCATGGAGATGTTTAGGAGAGATGGCAGTGGAGTTTTTAACCAGTTTGTTTAATAGAATCTTGGAAAGTGAGAGGATACCTTAGGAGTGGAGAAGAAGTGTACTGGTACCGATTTATAAGAATAAGAGGAATGTGCAGGGCTAGAGTAACTGAAGCGAGATAAAACTGATCAGCCACAGCATGAAGTTTTGAGAAAGAGTAGTAAATGCTAGGTTAAGAATGGAGGTAAAGATTAGTGAATAGAAGTATGGTTTCATGCGAAGGAAGAGCACCACAGATGCAATGTTTTCTCTGAGGCTGTTGATGAAGTATAGAGAAAGCCTGAAGGAGTTGTGTTGTGTCTTTGTGGACCTAATGAAAGCATATGGCGGGGTGCCTCGAGAGAAGTTGTGGTATTGTATGAGGAAGTCGGGAGTGGCAGAGAAGTATGTAAGAGTTGTACAGGATATGTATGATGGAAGTGTGACAGTGGTGAGGTCTGCGGTAGGAGTGATGGATGCATTCAATGTGGAGGTGGGATTACATCAGGGATCGGCTCTGAGCCCTTTCTTATTTGCAATGGTGATTGACAGGTTGATAGATGAGATTAGACAGGAGTCCCCATGGACTATGATGTTTGCTAATGACATTGTGATCTGTATCAAGAGTAGGGAGCAGGTTGGCGAAGACAATGGAGGTGGAGATATGCTCTAGAGAGGAGACAGAATACATATGTGTGAATGAGAGGGAGGTGAGTGGAATGGTGAAGATGCAGGGAGTAGAGTTGGCGAAGGTGGATGAGTTTAAATACTTGGGATCAACAGTACAGAGTAACAGGAATTGTGGAAGAGCGGTGAAAAAGAGAGTGCAGGCAGGGTGGAATGGGTGGAGAACAGTGTCAGGAGTAATTTGTGACAAACGGGTATCAGCAAGAGGGAAAGGGAAGGTCTACAGGACGGTAGTGAGACCAGCTATATTATATGGGTTGGAGACGGTGGCACTGACCAGAAAGCAGGAGACAGAGCTGGAGGTGGCAGAGTTAAAGATGTTAAGATTTACATTTGGTGTGACAAGGATGGACAGGATTAGAAATGAGTACAATAGAGGGTCAGCTCAAGTTGGACAGTTGGTAGACAAAAGTCAGAGAGGCGAGATTGTGTGGTTTTGGACATGTGCAGAGGAGAGATGCTGGGTATATTGGTAGAAAGATGTTAAGGATAGAGTTGCCAGGAAAGAGGCAAAGAGGAAGGTCTAAGAGATTGGATGTAGTGAGAGAGGACATGCAGGTGTTGAGTGTAACAACAACAACATTTATTTATATAGCACATTTTCATACAAATAATGTAGCTCAAAGTGCTTTACATAATGAAGAAAAGAGAACTAAAAGACAAAGTAAGAATTAGAATAAGACAACACTAATTAACATAGAATAAGAGTAAGGTCCGATGGCCAGGGAGGACAGAAAAAACAAAAAAAACTCCAGATGGCTGGAGAGAAAAAATAAAATCTGTAGGGGTTCCAGGCTGCTAGACCGCTCAGCCCCCTCTGGGCAACAGAGTAAGATGCAGAGGATAGGAAGATGTGAAATAAGATGATCTGCTGTGGCATCCCCTAATGGGAGTAGCCGGAAGAAGAAGCATACAGTTCAGCAATGCAACAATTGTTTGGCATTTTCTGTGATTAATCTTTTAAAGGTAGATTTAACTACCTACCAGTCTTGCAGATTCTGAGGCTATGTGCATGAATTTGATGTCCTCCTGTGACATTTCTTCTTTCTCTTGATAGCTGCACTCTGGAAAGTCTGAATTGCACTGTTGATGCAACATTTCTTCTATTTCTGTTATTGACACATGATTGATTGAATGTTTAGGCATCTTACCGCTGTTTTTTGCAATATCATCTCTTTCCTTGTATGGCCCACCGACCATCTATCTAAGTGCAGTCTTCGCAGTGTGAGGTCTACCTCCTCTGCTAGGTATGATTTGCCACAGCTCAGACCTTGGGGATGTTGATACCTGTTAAAAGATCAATTTCAGAGTCTATGAATGGTAGGCGTACCTCCTCCAGATAGGTGGTATATTTTGTGGAATATTTCTTCTGTCCACTGGAATAGAGACCTGCCTATAGACTTTTGGCAAATCAATATATGCGCTATCATTGAGACCACTGACTTGCAAATCTGTATAGGATAGAACATTTGCTTGTCATTTTTGAATCATCATTATAATTACTCATAGTTTTGAGGAATATTTGAGATCTTCTCCCATGAAGGTTTAACTGTCTGAAGATTTTCAGTACAAATTGTTACTGTACTACCAGGGTCTATAAAGGCATATGCTTGTACATACCTTTCACTCTTCTTAGATTTTATCTTAATGGGGACGACGTATAGTGCATATTTTTCTCCTGTCCCAGTAACGGCACAAGTTCCCTTCCTCGTTTTCTCTTCTGTGCATTTAGCTTTACTAGATGTAGATTTACTGGATGTTGCGCCGTCCTCTTTTTTTGATATGCAGGATGTCTGGATGCTGCAAGGAACATATCTGACATTTCATCATTTCTTTACAGTTTTTACCAAGGTGTCCCTGTTTGAGACAACAAAAACATAAACCTTTAGAATTTAAAAAGTGAATTCTGTCTTTATGTGGCAATACTCTGATTTTAGTACATTCTGCCAGAATATGCTGGTCACTGCAAAATACAGGTTTCTTAAATGTGCAGGCAGTTGTTGCAGACCTTTTCACCAAGGTGTCATGAATCGCTTTTTCAGCAGCATTGGAGAGGACAGTAGCAAAAGTGCGTCCTGCCCTTCTCTGGCCACTCTTCAGGAGAAACTTTTCCTTGTTGGTCTTTTCTTTTTTCTCTGTATAAGTGCAACTTTGTGGAATTATTTTATTTCATTTTATTTTTTGTGCAACAACATTTTAGCCTTTTGGTGTAAAAAGGTAATTAGCTCGGACATGCCTGCCCATCTCCCTTCATTTTCTTGAAGTTCATAAGGAAACCTTTTCCCAGTCACTTCGTAAAGAAAAGGGGAGTTTTGTAAACACAGCAGGAACATCTGAATTGCTGTTGAATTCTTTACCATTGTCTACATTGCCCATCGCATTCATACAGCTAGTGAGGAAGGCTGCATAATCTCTCAAAGACGCTCCATTATTTTGCTTCATTTGAGGCCATTCAATGCTTTGTTGAGATATGTGTTGGCTATGTATATCTGATTGCCATAATAACTCTCAAGTAATGCTCTGCCTTCTGCTTAGCCTAGCCTGGGTGGCATTTGGGTGCAGCTTTTTAACTATATTTTGAAAGGAGCTTCTGGTATACTGGATTCCTCACAGGTGGCGCAGTGGTAGTGCTACTGCTTTGCAGTAAGGAGACTGTGGAAGATTGTGGGTTCGCTTCCCGGTTCCTCCCTGTGTGAATAGCGCTTTGAGTATTGAGAAAAGCGCTATATAAATGTAATGAATTATTATTATTATTACTGGATTCGATAATCTAATTTATCTTGAGGGTTCTCTAGCACATCACCTACATCATGATTTAAAGGACCTGATAAAGTCTGCAAATGCCAATGGGTCACCTGAAAATAAAGGGACCTGTCTGTGTGGTATTTCACTGCGTGATGGCGGAGATTTATTTTGCTTATCTCTTTGTTTAGCTAACATTCTAACAATATCAGCAAATGCCTTCTGACTTTCAGTGACTGCCTTCTGACTTTCGGTTTGTTTCTGTATGAGCACATCCATCAGATCATGTCCGAAACCCTGAGTGCAGGCCCCTGATTTGGTGGTAAGTTGCTCCTGCCTGCCTTCTTCAGCTGACGACACACAACTGTATTTATCAATAGCGCCTGATGACCCCAACTCTCTTGGTTCGCTGACCCAATGTCTTACTTGTGTTTCTGCGTGGATTAGTAGTAATATTCTCAAACTAAATAAGGAAAAACAAAAATCTTAGTAATTGTGAAAAATGGATATAATGAGGATATTAGAAGTAAACTTGATCCATTAGGCTTAAAAGTCAAGACAGAGGTAAAGAATTTAGGGGTAATTATTGACTCTGACCTAAATTTTAAATCACATATTAATCAGTTCACTAGGACAACATTTTTTCACTTAAGAAATATAGCAAAAGTTAGATCTCGTGTAATAAATTTGTAAGATGCTGAAAAATTAGTTCATGCTTTTCTTTTTAGTTGACTTGATTACTGCATTGCACTCCTCTCAGGACTACCCAAAAAAGACATCAATCAATTGCAACTAGTCCAGAAAGCAGCTGCCAGAATCTTAATTAGGAAAAGAAAATCTGAGCACATCTCTCCAATTTTGATGTCTCTACACTGGTTACCTGTGCCATTTAGAATTGAGTTTAAAATACTGCTTATGGTTTATAAAGCCTTAAATTATCTCACTCCATCTTATATTTCAGAATGCCTCTCACCTTTTACACTCCAAATTGTAACCTTAGATCTCCAAATGAGTGCTTATAATTCCAAGAGCTAAACTTAAAAGAGGTGTTGAGGCAGTCATCTGCTGTTATGCACCTTAAATCTGGAATAGCTTACTGATAGAAAATCGCCAGGCTAATACGGCGGAACACTTAAAAAAAAAAAAAAAAAAAAAAAAAAAAAAAAAAACTGCTAAAAACCGTCCATCCATCCATTTTCCAACCCGTTAAATCCGAACACAGGGTCACAGGGGTCTGCTGGAGCCAATCCCAGCCAACACAGGGCACAAGGCAGACTGCTAAAAAACCCATTATTTTAATATGGCTTTCTTATAGCTTCATTTTAGTGTAGCCCTGATACTCTGCTTATGCATTTAATTTTCATTTTTATCATGGCTCCGCAATCCATACTAACCCCTAACTTCTCTGCTGTTCTTTTTATGGTTTTCTGTGGTGGCAATTTGCACCACCACCATATCAAGGCACCATGCAGTCCTTACATTGATGGATTGAAGGCCAGATGTCTACATGACCATCATCATCTAATTCTTTCATGTGAAGCCTGAAAGCCATGAGGACTGATTTAGATCATTTATGTTAGGTGGAATGCCCAGTGGGCATTGCAACTCAGGAGGATGACATAATAATATGGGATTAATACAATAATTCAGCAAGACCCCTACTTTATTTATCTTACCTTACTCAATTGTAAAAGGTGGGTCTTCGACCTTTAGAAGTGCATGAAGGTGACTCATACATACACATATATATATGTTTTAGGCAGGTGTGAAAAAATGCTGTAAACAAAGAATGCTTTCAGAAATGGAAGTGTTAATCATTTATTTTCATCAATCAACAAAATGCAGTAAATGAACAAAAGAGAAATCTAAATCAAATCAATATTTAGTGTGACCACCCTTTGCCTTCAAAACAGCATCAATTCTTCTAGGTACACTTGCACACAGTTTTTGAAGCTGGTAGGTTGTTCCAAACATCTTGGAGAACTAACCACAGATCTTCTGTGGATGTAGGCTCCCTCACATCCATCTGTCTCTTCATGTAATCCTAGACACACTCGATGATGTTGAGATCAGGGCTCTGTGGGGGCCATACCATCACTTCCAGGACTTCTTGTTCTCCTTTATGCTGAAGATAGTTCGTAATGACTTTGGCTGTATGTTTGGGGTCATTGTCCTGCTGCAGTATAAATTTGGGGCCAATCATACGCCTCCCTGATGGTATTGCATGATGGATAAGCATCTGCCTGTATTTCTCAGCATTGAGAACACCATTAACCCTGACCAAATCTCCAACTCCATTTGCAGAAATGCAGCCCCAAACGTTCAAGTAACCTCCACCATGCATCACTGTTGCCTGCAGACACTCATTATTGTACCGCTCTCCAGCCCTTCGACGAACAAACTGCCTTCTGCTACAGCCAAATTTTGACTCATCAGTCCAGAGCACCTGCTGCCATTTTTCTGCACCCCAGTTCCTATGTTTTTCTTGCATACTTGAGTTGCTTGGCATTGTTTCCATGTCGGAGGTATGGCTTTTTGGCTGCAACTCTTCCATGAAGACCACTTCTGGCCAGGCTTCTCCGGACAGTAGATGGGTGTATCTGTGTCCCACTGGTTTCTGCCAGTTCTGAGC
Organism: Erpetoichthys calabaricus; assembly: GCF_900747795.2. Classification (NCBI taxonomy): domain Eukaryota; kingdom Metazoa; phylum Chordata; class Cladistia; order Polypteriformes; family Polypteridae; genus Erpetoichthys; species Erpetoichthys calabaricus. The sequence continues at coordinate 123,593,858 of NC_041399.2, forward strand.
TGATGGCACTGCTGGACATCTTCCAATTTCGAAGGGTAATAGGCTTGATGTGTCTTTCATCTGCTGCACTAAGTTTCCTTGGCCGACCACTGCGTCTACGATCCTCAACGTTGCCTGTTTCTTTGTGCTTCTTCAAAAGAGCTTGGACAGCACATCTTGAAACCCCAGTCTGCTTTGAAATCTTTGTCTGGGAGAGACCTTGCTGATGCAGTATAACTACCTTGTGTCTTGTTGCTGTACTCAATCTTGCCATGACATGAAACTGTCTTCCACAACCTCACCTTGGTAGCAGAGTTTGGCTGTTCCTCACCCAGTTTTAAGCCTCCTACACAGCTGTTTCTGTTTCAGTTAATGACTGTGTTTCAAGCTACGTGTGACATTGATGATCATTAGCACCTGTTTGGTATAATTGGTTGATCATACACCTGACTATAATCCTACAAAATCCCTGACTTTGTGCAAGTGTACGTATAAGAATTGATGCTGGTTTGAAGGCAAAAGGTAGTAACACCAAATATTGATTTGATTTAGATTTTTCTTTTGTTCGCTCACTTTGCATTTTGTAAATTGATAACAATAAACAATCATATTTCTGAAAGCATTCTTTTTTTACAGCATTTTTTCACACCTGCCTAAAACTTTTGCACTGTACTGTGTGTGTGTGTGTGTGTGTGTGTGTGTGTGTGTGTGTGTGTGTGTGTGTGTGTGTGTGTGTGTGTGTGTATATATAATATAATATAATATGCTCGCTTCGCTCTCCAACCCCCGTGTTTGGTTTTCCAGATACACACTTTTAAGATTTTTTTTTTCTTTGAATTGTTGCTATTTCATTAGTTTAACTTTTATTTCAGAACTTCTTTAAAAACAATATTTGGAATCTTTAGAGTCACAACATGCTGAATCTTTTAAATGAGGTCCATGAGACATGTATTTATTGACATGTATAGACTTTGTACCATAATTCAGGATAGGTTTCTCTGTTTGGAATTTCAGCACAGACAAAACGATCTACATCATCAGCAGTTAATAATTTTTTTTGCAAAGTAACCAATAAATGCATGTGAGGTAAACCCCGTTTTTGAAATTCTCTGACTTAAACTTCAAAGCCTTATACAATATTTACATACTTCAGACGTATCACCTATGTCCATATATTCGATCTCTATTCGCCTTTTCGTTATTTCTCCGAGTAATAAATTCTCTTTGTTTGCACTAATGCAATGTTTACTTTCATTGTTTTGACACTTTCGTTTTTTTCTGCTTTCATATTCTGTATCTTGCTCTGTATTTGTTTCGCTCCTACATTTTTTTTGAGTCTTTTGAATTCCACTGTTTTCATTATCTCTAACCTGCTCTGCATGTGTTTGGCCTCCTTGTTTTTTAACCTCTTTATGACGTTTTACTTTGTTTTCTACTCTTTGTCTTCTATTTCTGACCTTGCTTTGTCCAGCTATTTTTTCAATTGCACCTGGTCCGTGATGATTATTTTCCATTTTTTTGAGTGATAATTTCCTTTTTTGTTTGTGCTAATGCGATCTTTACTTTTTGTTTGATACTGCAGTGACCTCTGTGTCCGGCTCGAAAAGAGAAGTAAAAAAAAAACAAAACCAGACAGACATAGTAAAGTCGCACAAAAGTTTTAATTGAACAATCAATACCCCGCTGTTAGTCTTCTGTGCTGTAATCCGCCCTCCCTCAATCGAATCTAACAGTCACTCCAAAAAAAAAAAAAGGCTTCAACCTGGAAGGGACGCTACAATACTTTCGAATTCTCCTGCTTTCATATTCTTTACCTTTTTCTGCATGTGTATCACGCCATCGTTATTTTTGAGCCTTTCAAATTCCACTGCTTTCATAATCTCTAACCTGCTCTGCATGTGTATAGCGCCAATGTTTTTGAACGTCTTTATGAAGTTATACTTTGTCTTTTAATTCTGAGCCCGATTGGATGTGCTTTTTTTCAATTACACTTGTTGCGGACTAATTATTACTTTCCTTATTTTCTGAATTTGCACCTAGATTATTCTTTTTCTTTTTTGCATTTTTTTCTCTACTCTTTTCTCCGAGCTGCTCTTTCTTCTTCGTTTTAGTCGTTGACGTTTCATCTATAATGTACTAGGGGGCTCCGCCCCCTGCTCGCTTCGCTCGCCAACCCCTGGTTTTGGGTAACCCGAAATACATTGATCTATATATGAGATATATTGGAGTGTAAAGGTGCAGATGACGTACATAGGAAGTAAAGAATACATAGTATGGCACATTACAAAGATTTATTCGAATATCTATACATATTAATAAAAGGCAAAGCCCTCACTGACTCATCACTAATTCTCGAACTTCCCGTGTAGGTGGAAGGCTGAAATTTGGCAGGCTCATTCCTTACAGCTTACTTACAAAAGTTAGGCAGGTTTCATTTCGAAATTCTACGCGTAATGGTCATAACTGGAACATGTTTTTTGTCCATATACTCTAATGGAGGAGGCGGAGTCACGTATCGCGTCATCACGCCTCCTACGTAATCACGTGAACTAAAAACAAGGAAGAGATTTACAGCACGAGTCAAACGCGGGAACGAAGGTAAATGACGTTAATTTTTGAGTGTCTTTTAATACTGTGTACGCATACATATTAACACATGTGCAATTAAACGTGTGCATTTACGGGGTGATTTCTCAGGCTTAAAAGCTCGCCTTTTATCAAACGCGGGAACAAAGTTAAATGACGTTGTTCACTGTCTTTTAATACTGTGTAAGCATACATATTAACACGTGCAATTAAACGTGTGCATTTATGGGGTGATTTCTCAGGCTTAAAAGCTCGCCTTTTACTAAAAAGGTAAATGCAAAACTATTTTCAATCATTCTATGATCTGCTTCTCACAACTGAAGGCACCGTGGCTGATGTTACGTCACTTGCTGTCCAACCATAAGCTTTACCTGGTAGGTAACCAGCCACTCACTTGCGGGAATCGAACCTCTGAGGTTTTCTTTTGTTCTTAATTAAAATTTAAAAGCAATACTTCACCGCTGCTAAGCCCCTCTAGCGCTGACATCCGAGGTTCGATTACCGTAAGCAAGTGCAGTGAGTGTGTAATTACATTCACGGCATTCGTAGTCTGATTCACAATCTGATTGTATGGGTGGTTACCTACCAGTTAATGCTTATAGTTGGCCACCAAGTCAGGTCGAAGTGATCACTCGAGTAAAGGCAACTTCACAAAAAAACAAATCCTTAACAAACTGTTATTAGTATATTTTCCCTCAATTTAAAAAGGTTTTATTTTCTTCTTAATAAAAATTTAAAAGCGGTACTTCGCCGGTGCGAAGCGCGTGGATTTGACCGACTGACACATACAGACATATTCATGAGTGCAGGTACTTCAGAAAGAAAGCACCGTGTAAACCTAAAGTTTAAATTAAGTTCATAGACCTACAAAAGGTTGCCATTCATTTGAGGCAAGATTGGTTTTCTTCTGTACAACTATACGTTGCATTCTCAAGAGTGTGCTTGCACGGCTTCGGATATATATATATATATATATATATATATATGTCTATATATAAATATGTAAGCTTATAAGTACTGCCTTACTTCTCTTTAAGAAAGGAAGATGTAATGATACTTGATTTAAACGATTCCATGTCTTCCTGGGTTTGCTTAGCTTATTGTCAATATCTTTACACGTTTTTTTAAGACTTATTGACTGAAACGGGCTTTCACGGAAAAAGTTA